>NC_088415.1:96133066-96135566 GCF_034236695.1 Oncorhynchus nerka
TACTCTACTGTTTAGTCTTCTACAGTCCTCTACTCTACTGTTTAGTCCTCTACAGTCCTCTACTCTACTGTTTAGTCTTCTACAGTCCTCTACTCTACTGTTTAGTCTTCTACAGTCCTCTACTGTTTAGTCTTCTACAGTCCTCTACTGTTTAGTCTTCTACAGTCCTCTACTGTTTAGTCTTCTACAGTCCTCTACTGTTTAGTCTTCTACAGTCCTCTACTCTACTGTTTATCAAATCAAATCAAATCATATTTTATTTGTCACATACACATGGTTAGCAGATGTTAATGCGAGTGTAGCGAAATGCTTGTGCTTCTAGTTCCGACAATGCAGTGATAACCAACAAGTAATCTAACTAACAATTCCAAAACTACTGTCTTATACACAGTGTAAGGGGATAAAGAATATGTACATAAGGATATATGAATGAGTGATGGTACAGAGCAGCATACAGTAGATGGTATCGAGTACAGTATATACATATGAGATGAGTATGTAGACAAAGTAAACAAAGTGGCATAGTTAAAGTGGCTAGTGACATAAGAATGCAGTCGATGATCTAGAGTACAGTATATACATATGCATATGAGATGAATAATGTAGGGTAAGTATCCTGTGTAAGTATCCTGTGCATATGACAAATATACATAGATTTTATTTGATACAGTGAATGTTGGAATGGAATAGGCATTGTGGTGCTGTAAAACCTTGGTAGAGCATGGGTGGAATAGGCATTGTGGTCCTGGTAAACCTTGGTAGATCATGGGTGGAATAGGCATTGTGGTCCTGGTAAACCTTGGTAGAGCATGGGTGGAATAGGCATTGTGGTCCTGGTAAACCTTGGTAGATCATGGGTGGAATAGGCATTGTGGTCCTGGTAAACCTTGGTAGATCATGGGTGGAGTAGGCATTGTGGTGCTGTAAAACCTTGGTAGAGCATGGGTGGAGTAGGCATTGTGGGGCTGTAAAACCTTGGTAGAGCATGGTGGAGAGGCATGGGTGCTGTAAAAGTAGGCATTGTGGGGCTGTAAAACCTTGGTAGAGCATGGGTGGAGTAGGCATTGTGGTGCTGTAAAACCTGGTAGAGCATGGGTGGAGTAGGCATTGTGGTGCTGTAAAACCTTGGTAGAGCATGGGTGGAGTAGGCATTGTGGTGCTGTAAAACCTTGGTAGAGCATGGGTGGAGTAGGCATTGTGGTGCTGTAAAACCTTGGTAGAGCATGTGGTGGAGTAGGCATTGTGGTGCTGTAAAACCTTGGTAGAGCATGGGTGGAGTAGGCATTGTGGTGCTGTAAAACCTTGGTAGAGCATGGGTGGAGTAGGCATTGTGGGGCTGTAAAACCTTGGTAGAGCATGGGTGGAGTAGGCATTGTGGGGCTGTAAAACCTTGGTAGAGCATGGGTGGAGTAGGCATTGTGGTGCTGTAAAACCTTGGTAGAGCATGGGTGGAGTAGGCATTGTGGTGCTGTAAAACCTTGGTAGAGCATGGGTGGAGTAGGCATTGTGGTGCTGTAAAACCTTGGTAGAGCATGGGTGGAGTAGGCATTGTGGTGCTGTAAAACCTTGGTAGAGCATGGGTGGAGTAGGCATTGTGGTGCTGTAAAACCTTGGTAGAGCATGGGTGGAGTAGGCATTGTGGTGCTGTAAAACCTTGGTAGAGCATGGGTGGAGTAGGCATTGTGGTGCTGTAAAACCTTGGTAGAGCATGGGTGGAGTAGGCATTGTGGTGCTGTAAAACCTTGGTAGAGCATGGGTGGAGTAGGCATTGTGGTGCTGTAAAACCTTGGTAGAGCATGGGTGGAGTAGGCATTGTGGTGCTGTAAAACCTTGGTAGAGCATGGGTGGAGTAGGCATTGTGGTGCTGTAAAACCTTGGTAGAGCATGGGTGGAGTAGGCATTGTGGTGCTGTAAAACCTTGGTAGAGCATGGGTGGAGTAGGCATTGTGGTGCTGTAAAACCTTGGTAGAGCATGGGTGGAGTAGGCATTGTGGGGCTGTAAAACCTTGGTAGAGCATGGGTGGAGTAGGCATTGTGGTGCTGTAAAACCTTGGTAGAGCATGGGTGGAGTAGGCATTGTGGTCCTGGTAAAACCTTGGTAGAGCATGGGTGGAGTAGGCATTGTGGTCCTGTAAACCTTGGTAGAGCATGGGTGGAGTAGGCATTGTGGTCCTGTAAAACCTTGGTAGAGCATGGGTGGAGTAGGCATTGTGGGGCTGTAAAACCTTGGTAGAGCATGGGTGGAGTAGGCATTGTGGTCCTGGTAAACCTTGGTAGAGCATGGGTGGAGTAGGCATTGTGGTCCTGGTAAACCTTGGTAGAGCATGGGTGGAGTAGGCATTGTGGTCCTGGTAAAAACCTAGACCATGGTGGAGTAGGCATTGTGGTCCTGTAAAACCTTGGTAGATCATGGGTGGAGTAGGCATTGTGGTGCTGTAAAACCTTGGTAGAGCATGGGTGGAGTAGGCATTGTGGTGCTGTAAAACCTTGGTAGAGCATG